>NW_027663024.1:20000-22513 GCF_963989245.1 Nansenia antarctica
CACACGAACTGTGACAAGATTAGGGCAAAACTGTTACTGGAAAATGATGAACTTACATTATCAGCAGCTCTGAACATGGCGGTCCAGGTTGAAACAGCTTTAGAATGTGCAGTTAGTTTTTCAGCCTCTCCCAGCTCACCGGCAGAGGGCGCGCACAGCCTACAGGTGCCCCTCCTCCACGTGAGTGCAACCAGCGGCGGGGAGAGCATTTTACTGGCCTCTCGGTCACGCGACCAGCCACACCAGCCGTGTGGGAATTGCGGCTCTTCTGCACACAATTCAAGAGCTCAGACATGCCCAGCCCGTGGTAAAACCTGCTCCAACTGCGGGAGACTAAACCACTTTCACAAGGTCTGCAGGTCTGCCCCAGCTAGAGCTTCCCAGTCACCTACCACAGTCATCCATAATGTCAGCTCAGGACGAGCGCCATTCAAAACATGCTCGTTGATGGTTGGTGATGTCACTCTGCCGCTCCTCCTAGACACTGGAGCCACAGTGTCCCTTGTGAACTTGACGACCTATACACAGTTCTTCTCCCATGTGCCCCTGGGGTTGCCCTCCACCACCCTGCGTGGCTATGCCAACTCTAAGATTGACATTGTGGGCTCTTTTCAGCTGCCTGTGAAGTACGGGGAGAGGACACTGCCGGCTTTCAGGTTCAACGTTGCACGCCACGGGACCAACTTGTTAGGCCTCGACCTGTTCAACGCCCTCGGTTTCACCCTGCTAGACACAGCTGGCTCAGAGATTCACACCGTTTCCATCCCCTGGCAGCAACAGTGGCCTGCGCTGTTCAGCGGTGTAGGCTGCCTCGACACTTTTGCCCACCAGCCTCTGTTAGATCCCACAGTGATGCCTGTTATACAGCCCCTCCGCCGCTCCCCCCTGGCTCTCCGCGATGACATCTCCTCTCAACTACAGAGCATGCTCGATAGCGACATCATTGAGCAGGTGAATGCATCGCCTTGGATCTCCAACCTGGTGGTGGCGAAGAAGAAGTCTGGGGGCCTGCGCATCTGCGTGGATCTGAGAGCGGTAAACAAGGCCATCATCCCTGACAAATACCCCCTGCCAACGATAGAGGAGCTCACCGCCCAGTTCTACGGGTCCAGCGTGTTCTCTAAACTGGACCTCCGTCAGGGTTACCTCCAAGTGCCACTACACCCCGAGAGCCGCAACCTCACAGCGTTCATCACTCACAGAGGGGTTTTCCGCTACAAACGCATGGCTTTCGGTTTAAGCTCCGCCCCCAGCTGCTTCCAAAAGATCATGGCCTCCATCTTCGCTGGGATCCCAGGTGTGGCCATCTATCTTGATGACATCGTGGTTCACGGGGCCACCGTCGAGAGCCACGACGAGCGTCTCCACAGTGTGTTCAGTGCATTGGCCAAGCATCACCTGACACTCAATCGTGAGAAGTGTGTATTCGCCGCCCCAGCCATCGACTTTGTGGGGTTCCGCCTCTCAGCTGATGGCACGTACCCGCTGCACTCGAACACCGAGGCCATCCATCATGTCCCGGAGCCCACCACAGCCGCTCAGGTGGCCTCCTTTCTAGGCATGACGGCGTACTACCTCCGTTTCCTGCCACAGTACTCGGCCACAACCACACCGCTGCGGAAGCTGTTGAAGCATGACGAGCCCTGGCTCTGGACGTCTGCCTGCTCAGACGCCGTACGCCTCCTGAAGGCCCAACTCACCTCGCCACCGGTCCTGGCGCATTTCGACCTGGCCAGCCCCACTCTTGTCACGTGCGACGCCTCTGCCACAGCCATTGGTGCGGTGATGTCCCAGCTGCAAGGGGGGGTGGAGAGACCGATCGCCTTCGCCTCCCGTGCTCTCAGCCCCACGGAACAGAAGTACTCGGTGGGGGAGCGGGAGGCCCTAGCATGCCTCTGGGCATGTGAGCGCTGGCACATGTACCTCTATGGACGGCTATTCACACTGAGGACAGACTACCAGGCCCTCATCACCCTCCTGGCCACGTCTGGCACCGGTCACAAGCCACTCCGCCTCCACCGCTGGCCGACCGCCTGCAACAGTACAACTATCGGCTACAGTTCACGCCAGGACGAGACAACGTGGTAGCCGACTTGCTATCACGCGCAATCCCCAGCCCACCCACAGCCCCAACCTTGACCCCCGGACTGGACCAGGCTGAGCATGACTCGTCCAGCTCCTCCACACACCCCTTCAGGAGACGGTGTCGCTGAAGGAGCTCCGGGATGCCTCAGCCGATGACCCCACCCTCTCTACACTCTCAACCTACATCACACAGGGTGGCCGGTAAGAGTACCTGACGAGCTACTCACTTACTCCAGGATCAGGGAGGAGTTGTCGGTTTGGAATGACACCTGTGTCGCTCGCGGGTTCTGCACTGTGGTCCCAGGTGTCCTTCGGGCGCGTATCCTTGCTATGGCGCACGAGGGTCACCTGGGCATAGTCAGGCTCAAACAGCGCTGTCGTGAGGTTGTGTGGTGGCCAGGCATCGACAGGGAACTCGAAACCCTGGT
>NW_027663023.1:12500-30000 GCF_963989245.1 Nansenia antarctica
GTGTGTGTGTGTGTGTGTGTGTGTGTGTGTGTGTGTGTGTGTGTGTGTGTGTGTGCGGGTGAGTGGTTGAGAATCCCTTGTATGTCTAACAGTGGGTCACTGTGTGTGTGTGTGTGTGTTAGTGTGTGTGTGTGTGTGTGTGTGTGTGTGTGTTAGTGTGTGTGTGTGTGTGTTAGTGTGTGTGTGTGTGTGTGTGTGTGTTAGTGTGTGTGTGTGTGTGTGTGTGTCTGTGTGTGTGTGTCTGTGTTTGTGTGTGTGTGTGTGTGTGTGTCTGTGTGTGTGTGTTTGTGTAGGACCCAGTTCCTCCACTGATCCT
This sequence comes from Nansenia antarctica, assembly GCF_963989245.1. Lineage (NCBI taxonomy): Eukaryota > Metazoa > Chordata > Actinopteri > Argentiniformes > Microstomatidae > Nansenia > Nansenia antarctica. The sequence goes on from NW_027663023.1 coordinate 12,817, forward strand.
GCTTGTCAGCACCGTCACAGCTGCCCGAACTGTTTCCCCAACTGCCACTTTTTAACGACTTCCCTGCAGATTTTATCACTGAAGGATTTGCATGTCGGTGTGTGTATGTGTGTGTGTGTGTGTGTGTGTGTGTGTGTGTGTGTGTGTGTGTGCATGTGTACGTGCGTGCGTACGCAGGAGGGGGAGAGAGATATAGGTAGCAATCTCAGCCAGGACTCCGCTAAAACTTGTTTAGCCAATGCTTTTAGCCTCTAAACAACCTTGGAGAAGATATACATCATACTTTTCTACTTTAACGAGCAACAGAAGTGCTTCCAACAGAGGGGCTGTGTTGTAGAGAGCTATGGGGTAGAGCCTGTTTACCATTTAGCTTAGCCATTCAAATCCCCACGCTACTGCAATATCAGCTAGCTAAGTGCTGAAAACAACAGATGCTGCAAACTTTTATATAACTATCACTCAGTAGAAGCACTGAGGCACTCACACACACACACACACACACACACACACACACTCACACACACACACACACACACACACACACACACACACACACAGAGTAATCTGCTTGCCTTATGCCCAGATATAAAACAGCTCTGGGTAGCAGTAAAAGAGGTTAGGAGCCAACGCCTGCATGATAGATTGTTTAGTTAAGAGTAATCCATCTGGTCCACATCCCTACACACACACACACACACACACACACACACACACACACATACACACACTCTCCTACTGTGCCCACGCAGAACACTCAGGGAGAGATGAGATCTGATCAGCAATATTTCCTGGTATTCTAGTTTCATCTCACCATCTCTCATTCTCTGCCTGTCTCTGCCTGTCTGTCTCTCTCTCTCTCTCTCTCTCTAAGCTTCTCCTTCCACATCTGGCTCTTTCGCTACCCCTCCCTGCCGCTCCTTCCCCCCCCCCCCCCACCCTTCTCTCCTCTTCCCTCCCTACTGCCTGCTCAGATCCATGATGCACTGAACCGGTTTTCCTCTGATCCAGGAGGAACACCCCCCGCCCCCGCCTCCTCCCTACTGCCCCCCCCCCCCCCCGAGACAACACTTGTTGTTTAGATCTGAACGCACCATGAAAGACGTAAGTGAACCGGTTTAACGCTCCACTCTCGGCCTTCTGATCAGTGGGTTCAGTGGGTTTTCACCTCCTCGTTTGTAGCCTATCCATTGATGTCAGATCTACACAAGTGTCGTCTAGGGAACGGGGTGTCAGGGTTAGCTTCCTGTGAGCAAAGCTCCTCTCCAGAGTAATGGTAATAATGCTGCTGCTGCCTGTTGCCTGCTACACAGCTGTTATCTGCTGAGATAGAGTGAGAGAGGGAGAGAGGGAGAGAGGGAGGGAAACCAGATCTCTCTTTTTCTTCTCCGAACAACCTCTCCCTCCTCCCTCTCCTCCTCCTCCTCCTCCTCCTCCTCATTCTTCTCCTATATGTCACAGCGTTCCATAACATGGCTGGTGGTATGCAGGGAGCGCACTTACACTGGTATGGGGGGGGGGGGGGGGGATTAGCCCAGTCATATGGGAACGCACAGAGGGGCAGGATATGGTGTCTGGTATGGTACACATACACACACACACACACGCACACGCACGCATACACACACACACATGCACAAACACACACACACACATGTACAGCACACACACACACACACACACACAGACAGACAGACACACACACACACACACACACACAGGATATAGCAGGGTACTGTACCTTGGGTACACACCAGAGTCATATAAACAGGCTAGAGGAGTCTCTCTCAGCCGTGTGGGAGAGTGTGGAGCTCCCAGCTATAAATACCCCCTGGTACTAACAATGACTCCACACCAAGCCTTCTGGAGACTGCTATGTTTACAGAATATACTGGAAGCTCGCTACGCTAAGGGAATTAACTAACGCACCGGGTCAGCCTGACTGGATGAGGACACACACACACACACACACACACACACACTCGCACACAGAGACAGATACACATTCATATACACACACACAGGCACACAGATACAGACAGACACACACACATCCCAAGACATCATGTGAAATGGCACTGCTTGTTCCACTTCCTGTGTGAGTCCCAGATGTGTGTGTGTGCCGGGTGTGGAACTGGAGCAGTGGGTTAGGACGACACAGGAACCTCCCACACACACACATCTCCTTATCTGTCTCACAGACTCACTCATCCCACCCACGCACACGCACAATCACACACACACACACACACACACACACACACACACACACACACACACACACACACAAATGCACTCACACACACACTCAAATGCACTCACACACACAATATCACACACAATCACACACACACACACACACACACACACACACACACACACACAGAATCACACACATCTCTCCATGAGGAAAAGCGCTTGCAGGCAGGATTCAACAGGCCGTGGGAACAGCTCATGGTGTGAGTCAGGGAGTAAGGCCTTCACAGAGAAACTAACTCATGATGTGAGTCAGGGAGTAAGGCCTTCACAGAGAAACTAACTCGTGGTGTGAGTCAGGGAGTAAGGCCTTCAGAGAAACTAACTCATGGTGTGAGTCAGGGAGTAAGGCCTTCACAGAGTAACTAACTCATGGTGTGAGTCGGGGAGTAAGGCCTTCAGAGAAACTAACTCATGGTGTGAGTCAGGGAGTAAGGCCTTCACAGAGTAACTAACTCATGGTGTGAGTCAGGGAGTATAAGGCCTTCACAGAGTAACTAACTCATGGTGTGAGTCAGGGAGTAAGGCCTTCACAGAGTAACTAACTTATGGTGTGAGTCAGGGAGTAAGACCTTCACAGAGTAACTAACTCATGGTGTGAGTCAGGGAGTAAGGCCTTCACAGAGTAACTAACTTATGGTGTGAGTCAGGGAGTAAGGCCTTCACAGAGTAACTAACTCATGGTGTGAGTCAGGGAGTAAGGCCTTCACAGAGTAACTAACTCGTGGTGTGAGTCAGGGAGTAAGACCTTCACAGAGTAACTAACTCATGGTGTGAGTCAGGGAGTAAGGCCTTCACAGAGTAACTAATTCATGGTGTGAGTCAGGGAGTAAGGCCTTCACAGAGTAACTAACTCATGGTGTGAGTCAGGGAGTAAGGCCTTCACAGAGTAACCAGCTCATGTTAGTGGTTAAGAACAGCTCATGGTGTGAGTCAGGGAGTAAGGCCTTCACAGAGTAACCAGCTCATGTTAGTGGTTAAGAACAGCTCATGGTGTGAGTCGGGGAGTAAGGCCTTCACAGAGTAACCAGCTCATGTTAGTGGTTAAGAACAGCTCATGGTGTGAGTCGGGGAGTAAGGCCTTCACAGAGTAACCAGCTCATGTTAGTGGTTAAGACACCAGAGGAACCACCCTCTCTATCATCGGCTCATCTGAGGAGCAAAAGATAACTCTGTACTTCACATTTTAATTTTAAAACTATGTTGTCGTACTTCCTTCATGAATAGAAACTGGCAATGTCCCCATAGTGGTTCTGAACAGTGGAAACCACTACAGGATGATTTCACACTGATTTTAAAGTGATTTCATACTGTATTAGTCATATTATATATTTGAGTTAGTTCCTTCCTGAGGCCCACACACAGTATGAACAGGACAGTAAGTGTCTCTGTGTGTGTGTGTGTGTGTGTGTGTGTGTGTGTGTGTGTGTGTGTGTGTTCTGACACCCAGTACAGTAACGTTGCAGTAAAGTTCAGGCCTTTAAACCTCCCTCCACACACCACCACGTCCTCTGAAACACACACACACACACACACACACACACACACACACACACAGGCATGTCAAACGTTTCCTTCCTTTCAATGTTTGGCTTGATTAACCCCCCCCCCCCCCCCCCTCTCTCTGGGAACAACAGGCTCCTTTTAACGGTTCAGACGAACAGTGTTTGAGGAGCGGGGGGGGGCCTGGGAGTGTTTAGAAGCCGATGGAGGGAGCGAGGCGGCGTAATCGGACCTGGCTCAGCCCTCAACCCTCAGGACAAGCAGGGTTGTGTTGAGAGGGAGAGGGGGGCTGTTGGGGCCGGGGCTGTTTTAGGAATCCGAGGGGGTTGGTGGGGGGAGACGGGGGGGGGGAGACAGGGGGGGGGGGGGAGACGTGTGAAGGGTTTGGGGTGGTGGGGGGGTAGTAGAAGGCCGGGGTCGTATCCCTGTGGTTTGTTTCTGGTTTCCTGTGTTAATGGCCCCTCTCTTGACTGCCCCCCCCTCCCCCCACCCCCCTGGTGCCACTGCCCCCCCCCCCTCTCTTGCTGTGATGGGCTGCATTGGGAGAACTTCAACTGGGGGGGGGGGACCCCCAGAGCAGCTCCTGACCCCCAGAGTCAGAACAGAACAGACGTCCTGAGAGACATCAGCCAGAACCACTTCTCTCCTCCTGTTCACTTTTTCTCTCTTCTCTCTCTTTTTTCCTTTTTCTTTTTTACGACTGCGAATGAACAACTGGACTGTTTTAGTGGGTGAAGGACAGCGGCAACAGGGAATGACATCATTACCCTCTCCTCCTCCTCCTCCTCCTCCTCCTCCCTCCCTCCCTCTCTCCGACTCACGAGAAAGACCACATTGTATTTCGGTCACATGGAAATTGTTCGCAGACGGTTGTGAATTTGGGACGTGTAATCACGGCCTGGGGTCAGTTGGGGGAGACCAAACAGGCAGGGATGCCTTCACACACACACACACACACACACACACACACACACACACACATACAAATACATACACACACACACACAACCTTCACCAATAACACTCCCATCACCGCTGGGGTGGATGCATTTAACCCCTGACATGACCCTTGACCCCGTGGCATGTCATGTGACCCTATGACCCTGTAAGGCGACTCCCCTTCTTTCAACATTTCAGCTGGAATTAAGTCTGTGAGGACGTGATGCTGCCCATTAACCCACAGGTCTACAAGTATCTTAGGGGGTGTTCTCACTAGAACATTTGCTTCACTTGAAACAGAGTTTAAGATAAAGTTCGCTTTGCTCTGCGTCGTTTGGAGCGGTGAGAACGCACATTCGAAGTAACTCCCGGAGCAAAGAACCAACGGATGCTCCGCTTGAAAAGGGTGGTTTTGCTCCGGTTAGAAACGACGCATCCATCACTTTGCTTCGCATCGCTTTTGGTGAGAACGCTGCTCGAGGCTGTCCATAGGAAAACAGCAGCGCAGGCGTGTTGATCTGGATAAGAGAGGGACGAACGGACAATTTTCTATTTTCTGACCAATCAACTACCACGTCTGTTGCTTCGATTGCGTATGTTACTTCGTTTACATGAAGGGCTGTGAGAACGCAAATCAGAGAAATTATTTATGCAACAATGTTGCAAACTCATCCACTTGCTCCGGGTACTGATTCTGACTTTCATGTGAGAACATGACCTTAAACACACACACATTCATCATCCTCCTCCACAGACACACACACACACACACACACACTCATGACCACACAAACACACAAACAAAACCCAAAACCTCTCTCTTTCACACACACACACATACACACACACACACACAATCAATCACACAGACACAAGCATGCACTCATGACCACACACACACACACTTATATAATATATATATAACACAACCTCTCTCTTTCACACACACACACACGCCCACCTTGACGTCCTGCTCCAGGGTGCGTAGGAGCTCCCCGTCCACCTGTCCGGTCTGGGCCACGCGCAGGCTTCGCCTCTCCGCCTTGCGCAGGCGGTACTGCAGGATGCGGCAGGTCTTGTTGGCCTGCTCGAACTGCGCCCGCAGCTCCTGCAGCTGGTACACGTCCTCCTCCAGGTACATGTCCCTCATCTCCAGCATCTCACTACGCAGCTCCTCCATCTCATCCTGGGGTAGAAGAGAGAGAGAATGAGAGAGAGAGAGAGGGGGGGGGGGAGAAGATGGGAGCAGCGAGAGAGGGAACGTGGGTGAGGGAGAATGACAGAGGGACAGAGAGATGGAGAGAGAGAGAGAGAGAGAGAGAGAGAGGGAGAGAGAGAGAGAGATGGAGAAGATGGGAACAGCAAGAGAGGGAAAGTGGGTGAGGGAGGATGACAGAGGGACAGAGAGAAGGAGAGAGAGAGAGAGAGAGAGAGAGGAAGATAGAGGGAGAGAGGAAGATATATGGGGAGAAAGGGAGGTAGAGGGAGGGAGAGTGGGAGGGAGGGAGAGATTAAGAAGTACCCAGTACACAGGATCTTGATGAACATCCATACATAGTAATTACAGCCATTATAATCATTATCATCACCATCAGAAATGTCGGATCATCAGAGCCATTAACCTCATCAGCATCACTTGACGGCTTTCCGCAGCGGGGATTACGTCGTGCGTGCTAGTGCGCGCACAAGGCCTATTGCCTTTCCACATCACTCGCGAAACGGCTTCAAAGGGGTCAAACAGTACGAGAGGAGCGCTTTACAGCGAGGGATATTCTTATCATCCAAGTGCTTTCGTTGGCTAGCGAACTTGGTGGGTGGCAAACCTAATCCAATTGAGCTCACTGTGTCATCACACAAAGGAATGGATTTTGAGTAGCGCTGTTTTAAATTAATTACCAGAACCTGTTGGGAAACCGGAGACTTTGAGGTGTTGCTAGTGTCTCCAGAATGTAAACAAACAGGGAGATCGTGGAACTATGTCAGCCCGATATTCTGGCTTGTTGCTACTGTGTCCTTAGCATGATGTTTATCATCCTATCAGAGTCGTTCATAAACCTCTTAATCATTAAGAATATGATGCTATTTTATGACTAAAAATCTGCCTTTAGGACAGTTCTAGCACATTGATAGGGCTTTCACACCGGCAGTTCCGAACGCCGGTTCGCGTTCGCGTTCGGAAACCTCCGAACGTTGGCGCTGTCTGGCGAACGATACACTGGTATGAACGCGGGCTCGTTCGCCAGACAGCGCCAACGTTCGGAGGTTTCCGAACGCGAACGCGAACCGGCGTTCGGAACTGCCGGTGTGAAAGCCCTATAGGCTACATATGTTAACTGGACCTACCCAGTTGATAGGGCGCTGCTAATGAAAAGGTCAAAGCCTCAATTACATCAGGATAGTCTTTGCCTTGGCACTCCCTATTACTACACTTACATAACAAACGGCCGTTTGAAAGGCGCGTTAGCACAAATCCTACTACTATACTACACAACTCCCCTCACACAGGCGTAAGTAATAAGACTGATAAAATATTTAAACGGACGGACGGGGGGAAGTGTGCGTAGTAGTAAACATAACTCTTTTATGCGGAGAGAGAGAGAGAGAGAGAGGGGGGGGGAGGGGGGGGAGAGAGAGAGGGATAGAGAGAGAGAAAGAGAGAGAGACAGAGAGAGAGAGAGAGAGAGAGAGAGAGAGAGAGAGAGAGAGAAAGAGAGAGAAAGAGAGAGAAAGAAAGAGAGAGGGATAGAGAGAGAAAGAGAGAGAGACAGAAAGAGAGAGAGAGAGAGATCTGCCGTGCTGTCCTACTAGACAGGAGAATATAGGTCACCCACTGCAGCGCGCGTCACGTGGCGCTTCCCCCCGTATAAACAACGGTGTGTCTCGTAGAGAGAGGCGGGCGCGTTACTGCAGCATCTGCACGATGTTGGAGACAGGCGATCCCTGCCCTGGCCAACATCTGCACGACGACGTTACATACAGGCGATCCCTGTATTGGCCAACATCTGCACGACGACGTTACATACAGGCGATCCCTGCCCTGGCCGACATCTACAGAAGGAAAGGCAGGCAGACATGCCGTGGAGCAGAGAGGAGGGATCACGGAATAAATAAATTAAGAGGGGGCGCTCGGGTTTGCTACTACTACAATGCCATGGATGACCTGATTTTTTACACTTAATTAGAGGAGGAGAAGGAAGATGTGACTCTCCTGTGTGTGGTTATGGGGTAATCAAGGAGACAGTGCAGCTGTTATTGTCAGAAAGTAATCCATTAGGCTGTCCTACATTATCAAACAATGGAATTGTGCAAAGAACAATCATACCGCCCAGCGAGTGAACTGCAATATTTTGTGAGCCCATCTTAGGTACCAAATGAATAGCCAATTTGCTTTATATCAGGCCTAGAATAGGCCACTATATAGTTTATGTATCCACTATAATAGGCCTCAATACTATGACTGTACTGGACTGTTCTTACTGTAGATAATGTTTCAGACGTTTATTTTAATCTATTATTCTATTGTCACTTTATTTTGTTGTTGTTTGTGATTGTGAGCTACTTAACGCCTTAACTTCCCCTCCGGGATCAATAAAGTACCAATGTAACTAAATTGCTGTCACAAGCAACTGTAATATCGCTGTGTGGAATCACAATGTGCTCAAGATAATCTACTCATTCACTTTTTATTGTGGACCACTGGTGCGCCCAAAGCTGTATGCGCAATAATAATAATTCGATTAATTCCTGAGCACCCCCCCCCCTCTGAGCTGTTAGTCCCTCTGACGCGTGTAAATGATGGTCATATGGGATGACAGGACGCACCAGTCATTACCGCGTCACCGTAATCCACCTGCGCGTAAAAAGGGGAACGCGCGCTGCGACCACCTGCATCTGCACCTGCGTGCGAGGGGACCCACCTCTGCCATGATCTGTGTTGATCATTCACTTTAACAACACCTACAACAGCTGAGACAACAATGTGTTCGTATTCAGAGATAACAAGGTTGACCACGCATCGAAGCCTCCTTTCTGTGGCTTCAAAAGATGGTTTGTTTGGGCAAGGAAGGTCGCCTATTCAATCGCTCTGCAAATGTTAGAAGTGGCCCAATACAACATGGCAGAGATGGCTCTTATGGAGTTTTAATCAGAAGTGGTAGATATGATTAGTCATATTGACTACTCTGTGTATTGTTGTTGTTGTTGTTGTTGTTGTTATTGTTGTTGTTTTGTTATCGAGCCTCCCAGGGCTCTGCCACCTATTCTAAACGGGAACATTAGAAAGCATGTCTTTTTAGTTTCTTTTAGGAATTATAATCTGAACCGGCAAAATAAAAGAGTTTGGAAGCTGAAGTAGCCTAAATGTAGCCTATATGTTAGAAGGCAAAACATTTTTGCTTACTTTTAGGTAATCATTCTCAGATCTTAGTTCCTCGATTTCCCGGACGAATTCCTCGTGCATGCCGTCCATGAACTCCTCCGTGAGGTCGGAGAAGGCCAGGGAGGTGCTGGCGGGCACCCGGCTGTCGAACGAGGTGACAGAGCGTTCATCTCCGGGAGAGATGCTCCCCTCCCCGGTATGCTCCACTCCCAGAGATAGCCTGTCCTTCTCCACGGGGGTCTTGGCGGCGTGATGGTCACTACGACTGGCCCTCTCTGACGGACCGTATCCGCAATCCCTGCCCGGTTTCTCGCCCCCCCGGCTGCTGGATTCGGTGTCGCTGCTCAGAGCGTCTGCGGAGAGCTTGTTCTCCTCCGAGGCGCAGTCGGAGAGCTCTGAGCTGCTGTCCGTGGGCGACAGCTTCCCCGGGGCGCACCCGGAGTCCCTGCTCAGGTCGTCGGAGGCGTTGCTGCTGGCATCGGACACCTTCCTCCGGCCACTTTTCATCGATTTACCGCCGCTCTTCTGGGCACTAGCAACCGATATTGTGGATTTCCCGGTGAGTTTTCCTTTCTCTGATTTGGTCTCCTTTCCGCTACCGGCACTGCGCCTAGACACCCGGCTCCCCAAATGGATGGATCCTGGTTTAACACTGAGGGTCGGCGTACCGATGCCTCCTCTGATCTTGGTGAGGGACCATCCAGCCACATCCTTCGGTCGAGCGGGAGACGGAGCCCTGTTGATTTTCTTCTTCTCGCCCGGGTGTACAGGCGGCACTACGGGTTGTACAGGCGGCGGCACTACGGGCTGCTGCTCCGACTGGTGCTGCTGTGGAGGCTGCGCCTGCCCGCTGTCGCCGCCGCTCTCGGTCGCCCCGCTTTCCATTTTGTGCCTGAGCCTCCGTTCCTTGGGCGAGACAAAGTGAGTTGGTGAATTAACATCAGCCTTTGTCTTTGTCATTCATTCCGCTTTGACAGCTACAGAAAAACAGAAACGAAACCTCTTAGATAAGAGGCACAAGTTTTAGCCGTTATCTCACAACTGCAAACAAATAAGCCTCAGCAATCCCCAATAGGCCGGATGCAACAGCGCGCAGAGATAGGTCCCAGTGGTAAAATACAGGAATAGGATAGCATACTAATATCTTCCGAGTTTTAAATAATTAATTCCGTTTTGTGCCTGTATTTTCTCGTACTCCGCTCTCTCTCTCTCTCTCTCTCGCCGGTGCAGCCAGAGTGAGGAACAGAGCGTCAGTGTGCTCCAGGATGGTGTTTCTCTCCGCCCAACTCTAGCGGCTCTGTCTGTGACCAATCCCTGTCTGGAAACCCAGCACCACCTACAGCTCTCTGCTGCCACCCCGACTGGTAGATGGTTTCAAGAAGCGCAAGTGCGACAAGAATAAACAGAAAAGGCATAAAGTGAATAAAGGCTAGGCCCAGCAAGCAACCCAGCAAGCACCGACGGACCTGGACGAATTCGGACCACCCCGATAGCGGCCAGATCAAGTCATATCACTACTTAGTATCTGGCACAGAATATCTCCCTATTTTGTTTACTTTGGCAGTGAAATAACTAAATGGTTGTTATCACGGCTAAAATCAAATAAATGCCGACCATCACTTATTGTGTAACATCGAAAACATCATTTGCGCTGATTTACAAGCTGTTTGAAAATGAGTTAACAAAACTCATTTTGATAATTTGTTTAGCTTGAAAGAGAGCAGCGGCCAGATCAAGTTATATCATGACTAGTCCGATCTGGCCCAGAATATCACCCTATTTCAACTAAGATCTTAGGGAAAAAGACTGCCATTGAGTGTCACAAAGATCATTTTTGGTGCTTTTCCACTACAGGGCTGGCCCAGGTCAGCCCAGGCTGGCCTGCTTCTTTGGCGCTTTTCCATTTGTCGGCCTGGATCAGCACGGCACGGTACGGCACGCTTCTTTAGCTACCCTTCGCGGGCAGGAACCTTTTTGCGAGCCGGAACCTTTTTGCCAGGCTGCGTGTGACGTGTGACGCTGCACACCGTTGATTGGTCAATGGAAATCGTCACAACATCGTCATCGTATGTTTTCACAGTACACCACTAACCGCCATTTTTAAATCTCACAACAGCGTTGAACAGCAGAGACTACTACTTCTTACTGTTCTTACTGTTCTTACTATTCAGTGTGTTCAGCATGCTATTGTGATCATGGAGAATTTTAGTTTGGAATTATAACCCATTGTGACGCGGAGATATTCGGCCTTAAGCGACGGGTCCCCCCCCCCCCTGATGAGCGTTTTACGATGTACCATAAATTTGCTTTGCTTATTCTATCTCGTTAACAGTACATGACTAAGACTCCATTTGAATTTCAGTGAATAACACCTGCTATGAAGGTGGTACAAACACAATACTCCTTTGCTAACTTCACCATGGGTATACGGTCATTTTGAGCCCTTAACCACCGCGCTGACACCCCGAGAAGATATGCTTTTAACCGTAAACTCAATGAACCGGGAGTTCACCCGCTGCTGCCTGCAGGTTGAAACTCCCGTTGACAGCGGGGGGAGAGAAAAGTTTTACCAGGGAATTCGCTCCGCGCTGTGTCGACCGTGATAAGAGTGTCGTATCGACACCATTCAAATGGTTTTGGATTCCCTGTCCTCTCCCCTATCCGGACACGTTTGAATTGTTATCCTAACCCACGGTAAATCACAGTTATTAACCCGCAAAGGGTGCCTCCGGGCACCGTGTTTGTCTGTGAATAACACCGGCTATGAAGGTGGTACAAACACAATACTCCTTTGCAAACTTCACCATCGGTATACGGTCATTTTAAGCCCTGAACCACCGTGGTGCCACCCCGAGAAGTGAACTGGGAGTAAACTCAATGAACCAGGAGTTCAACATGCGTCAAGTGCTTATATTCACTAAGAGCAGTGTCGACATCGATCAGGCAGTAGCCATCTCATATGCTCAACATAACAATGATACTACAGTTCATAAAGCAGACAAGTGAAGGCAGTGGTTTTAAGGGTTCAAAAAACATGACTTTATTATGTGTACATAGCTTCCTCTCTCTCCCTCTCTCTCTTTCTCTTTCTCTCCAAAAAACCACGGTTAATATACCACATGCCGAGGAAAAAGTATACGATAGCTTCAAGTTCCTCCATGTTGCTATTGTTGTGGCTGTGTTGTGTCTCGTGAAAATATACGTCACCACCATGGCGCGCTGTTATGACGCGTAACTCCGCCTACTATCTCCTACTCCTCCTACTCGTTCCTGGTCTCTTGTGTATAGTGGAAAAGCGCCAATACCCAGAACTGTTCAAAAGCGTGCCGAAGCGAGCTGAGCCGACCCGGGCCAGCCCTGTAATGGAAAAGCACCATACGATCATTTGTTCAGCTTGAGAGAGATCAGCACAGACGAATTCAGGCCAGCCCGGCCAGATCAAATCATATAGCCTAATGACTATTTAAACAAAAATAAATGTACAGAAAAAGACTTGAACTCATTGTTCAAGTAAAACATCGTTGTACTGCGAAATGACATGTTTTTGGCAAGGTTTTAGTAAAAGAGAGCAGCAAGCCAAATTATGTCGTGATGACGCCTTTCAGAGACACCCAGAACTAGGCCAGATCACATGTCGATTTGGTGATTTTTATGACGTCTTTTCCAGGACATTTGACTTTTTAATGACCCGAATACAACCGTCTGTTTTAGATCACCAAAAGGTCATTGAGATGTCGTCCTGGAAAAGACGTCATAAAAATCGCCACATCGACATGTGATCTGGCCTAACCCTGGGGTCTCTGAAAGACCCTGTGCTTGCTGGGTAATGATTCCGCCTAGAGCCCGTATAGGATAGTGGAGCCTATACAGTGCGCCATCCACGGTCAGAAAAGGTCGCTTGGTGCAAAGCTACAAAAGCAGGTGACTTGATCTTCTGATGGGATAATTGCCACAAAACCATTAATGATCATCTATTTGCCTCAAATTAGATGTTGAGAGCTGTTTCAGCCATTCAGCCAGGTTTCAGCCATTCGTTTCCACTGAATATGAGGCTACTTCAACTGATGTACCGCTATGTAAAACCGGTTTACTCAGTACTGTTGTCATCATTATTTATTCAGTTATTTTCCCCACAGTGAAGGAAGGCATTTCACTCCACGTGCTTCTCTCTCGCCCTGCAGGCAAATGACATCAGGATTATTTTCACTGAGGGGCACATGGTGCAGTGGCCCTTCTCTGGTTTCCATTCTCCTGTGTGTGTGTGTGTGTGTGTGTGTGTGTGTGTGTGTGTGTGTGTGTGTGTGTGTGTGTGTGTGTGTGCGCGCGCGCGCGCACGTGCGTGTGTGTGAGGAACACGCAGCAGCCCCCACAACACATGCTCTTCTTCTTCTCTTCTCCCCCTGTTCTTCCTTCTTTCTTTCGTTCTTACTTCATTTCTTTCTTATTTTCTTTCTTTCCCAAAAATCTATCCTATCTATTTCTATGTCTATTTCTGTGCATGGATAAAGGTCTTTTTGTTACCACAGTACATTATAATGTCATATGAAACCTAGCAGCTACGCGGTAATACCTGCTTGTAGCAGGTACTCATTAAACCACAGGGTAACATTAACTCCTGATAGAGTGTGACAGTCTAACTTAACCTTCACTCCAAGTGCACTAATGAACACGTTCACACAATCCTAATATTTAAGTCATCCCCCTGATCATGTGTTGTTATGTTTCTATAAATGGCTGTTTGTGACAACGAGAGTCCAGAAACACCATGCGGACAGCTCATCCCAGATCCGGGTCTGTCCCTCAGTGGCGGAATGGCATTCCTGGAACAACGGAGAAGGAATCCCTGAGCCACACAGGGCCACAGGACACCAGGGCCCCATGCCACCTAATTAGCCTATAATGACTGGCTAATACCGTGGTGTTCACTGATCACAGCCAGTTAACCACTCACAGGGTTATTATGAAACTAAGCTCCCCAGGGTCTTTCTACAGCCAGATACTGTACCCTAGTTTAGCATCATCATACATGCAGATACCGTACCCTAGCTTAGCATCATCATACATGCAAATACCGTACCCTAGCTTAGCATCATCATACATGCAGATACCGTACCCTAGCTTAGCATCATCATACATGCAGATACCGTATCCAAGCTTAGCATCATCATACAGTAAGTAAGTACATCAATAATAGATTCATAAACTGCAATGGCAAGCTTCAAAGGGCTAATAATGGGCTGATAAAAGTACCAAGGCCCATGATTAGCTGTAAGCCTTCCCCTGGGATCACATAACTACTGTATGCTACATGAAACCTATCAAAGGCAATCTGCAGCGAGGACATCACAGGCTTGCGGCCAGGCGCAGCACGGTATGTACAGCACATAGGCCTGATGGAGCACAGCGGGGCGCGTCTCTGTGTGGGCTCAGTGTGCCTTCTGTCTTTCTGTGTATCTGTCTGTCTTGTCTATCTACATATCTGTCTGTCTGTCTGTCTATCTAGGCTATCTATCTACATATCTCTCTATATATCTATTTATCTATCTACGTATCTATCTGTCTGTCTATCTATCTATCTCTCTACGTATCTAACTATCTACGTATCTATCTATCTATGTATCTATCTATCTATCTATCTACGTATCTATCTATCTATCTATCTACATATATATATATACACGTATCTATCATCTATCTATCTCTCTACGTATCTATCTATCTATCTCTCTACGTATCTAACTATCTACGTATCTATCTATCTACGTATCTATCTATCTATCTATCTACGTATCTATCTATCTATCGATCTACGTATCTATCTATCTACGTATCTATCTATCTATCTATCTACGTATCTATCATCTATCTATCTCCCTACGTATCTATCTACGTATCTATATATCTATGTATCTATCCATCTATCTATCTCTCTACGTATCTAACTATCTACGTATCTATATATCTATCTACGTATCTATCTATCTACGTATCTATCTATCTCTCTACGTATCTAACTATCTACGTATCTATCTATCTATGTATCTATCCATTTATCTATATATCTATCTATCTACATATCTATCCATCTATCTATCTATCTACGTATCTATCCATCTATCCATCTATCTATCTATCTACGTATCTATCTATCCATCTATCTATCTACGTATCTATCTATCTACGTATCTATCTATCTACGTATCTATCCATTTATCTATCTATCTACGTATCTATCCATCTATCTATCTATGTATCTATCCATCTATCTATCTATCTATCTATCTATCTATCTATCTATTTATCTATCTATCTATCTACGTATCTATTTATCTATCTATCTATCTATCTATCTGTCCATCTATCTACATCTGTCCACATTAACATAGCCCAGGGATTCTCTTCAGTACAGTAGCTCTGGTTCTATATACAGTATGGTTCTGGTTCTATATACAGTATGGTTATATATACAGTATGGTTCTGGTTATATATACAGTATGGTTCTGGTTATATATACAGTATGTTTTGGCTGCTGCCTGAAGGTGTGGCAGCAAGATGTGCCATCTGCCAGACTGGGCGCCGTGGAAACAAAGCGCTCTCTCTCTCTGCAGTGCCCGCCCAGGGCTGCCTTCTTGGCACAGGATTCCCAGGCATGGAATGGGATGAGAGGCAGGCGGCATCCGGGCCTAGCCGAGCACTTCACTCCACCAATCACAGAGTGGGAACATAGGGGGGTGGGCGGGTGGGGGGGACGTCAACCAACCCTCATTAACAGTAGACATATTTTCCTAATTATGCCCTCCCAAAAAACACTATCTTTTCCTTCCAGCTTCAGTTTGATAGAAGACAGTGTGAATTCCATCCTCACTTGGCAAATAGCGCTCTGTCATTACAGAGAAATCGCTGTCTATGCAAGTATCCGGCGTACAGTAATTGGAAGCCAGTCATCCACAAAGTGAGTTTGGAGAAGTTGTTATGCCTATCAGCAGTAGCAGCTCTGTTCCTGAGCAGATATGTCTGAAAGCCCAAGAGACAGACCATAGCATAACAGTAATACTACACCACTGCTGGGAGACTGAAAGTAACACTCTCTCCGACGGCAAGCTTAACTACAATAACATGCATTTCTTTTTGCTTTCTTTCGGATCCCTTTTGGCCTAAACAACAGTCCTAATGAAGACCCCCGACTGATCCCTTGTTGCTCCAGTCTTAAAAGAACATGACGTTTAAAAGAGATCTAGGTTTGTTGGGTGTGAAAATGAAGACTACATATATGGGCCAGCCTGACAGGAGCACCAGAACGTGACTTTATTCTTTTAACTTCAGAACTTTATTCTTTGGACAGCCAAACGCATCAGTGGATCTGAGCTTCCCTCCATCCAGAATATATCCAACAAACGGTGTGTCAGCAAAGCCCGGAGGATCATCAAAGATCCCAGCCACCCCAACCACAGTCTGTTTGAACCGATGTTGTCCAAAAGACGAAGCCTCTTCCAGAGCCTCATGGCCAAAACTCAGAGACTAACCAATAGCTACTCACTTCCCCCAGGCGATCAGGCTCATAAACAAGCCTATTGTAGACAACTGACTATTATCCCCAAGCACACCCCATGTATACAGACTACCTAACCTCACTTGTCCAATTGTCTCACTTCTGTACTTGTCTTGTACTATTGTCACTTTATATATTTTGACTTATCTTGCCTATTGCCTTATTGTCTTGTGCTGCAATGTCAGGAACTGAAGCCTAAGAATTTTACTCTCTTACACTTGTGTCATGTGACGCAACAATAAAACTTGAAACTTGAAAGTGAAACTTGAAGTCGAGCAGCACTGTCTCTCTTCGTCCAGACGACTTGGCAGACATCTGGAGCGTCTTGACAGGCCTTCATTATCAACCGTCCTCAAGTTGAATCCAAGCCCAAATACAGAGATCAGGAACTGATTTGGTGCCAATCTTTTTCACTCGTTTCGGGTTGAGGCATATAAAAGAGCTGGATCTGCATAGCCCATGGTGTGGGATTTGGGACTCATTCTGAAATGAGACTACCTTTAAGTTCTGAAGGCATCTGATAAACGTTGATTTTGGAGTGTAATGTCCCTTTAACGTGTCT
>NW_027663023.1:32500-37483 GCF_963989245.1 Nansenia antarctica
GTAGCTCTACGTCGAGTATTGACCTTGCGTACGCACATTACCTACTGGTTATGCGGAGTTATTACAGGCATGTGAGCCGCACTGCCTACTGTAATTCATGCAAGTGGCTCGTAATAAAATTAACGATGTTGTTATCAGCCGAGAAAATGAATTTAATTCAAGATTTAAAAGGAACTGATGCTTATGATTGTATTTCAGTCTTCCTTTATATCCCTATCAGGAGCTCTCATTCAATGTCACTTCGACTATGCCGTAACATCATGGTACTATAGAACCACAAAGGCCCAAAAAACAAGACTCCAGACAGCCCAAAATAAACTGGTTAGGCTTCTGCTAGGCCTCAACCCTAGGACACATCTAACCGCTGCTCATTTTTTGAGCCTTGATTGGCTACGAGTAGTTGACAGAGTGCAGCAGCTTGCACTGGGCCTGGTCTTCAAGATACGCTACACCACAAAGACATCCAAGTACCTGTCAACATACTTCCAAAAAGTGAACAACGTCCACACATACAATACCAGAGGAAGCTCCACGAACCACGTTCAACCGCGTTGCACCACAAACAAGGGGTTAAACTCGTTTGCAAACTATGCAGTAAAAATGTGGAACGCCCTTCCTATAATCTTAAAGGAGTGCAAAACACTGCCCACCTTCAAAACCACTCTCAAAAAACATTTACAGGAGGCTGCAATCCGTAACTGGACCCTCTAAATCAAAAATCAAATTAAAAGATTATTGTACATATTATATGTCTGTCCCCCTGCCCGAACTACCCACTGTACATACTTTGTGTTTTGTCCCCCGCCCCCACCTGTGGTGTATGTCCCCACCTGTCCTACCCGCTGTACATACCTTATGTTTTGTTGTATTGTTCTTCCCATGTTGGATGTATGTTTATCTTGTAGATAGTACTAGTTATTTGTCTGTATTATCTTGTAGATAGTACTAGTTGTTTTTTGTCTGTCTTACATGTAACGATGAATTGAGAATCAAGGACCCCAATTGAAATAAGCCAGTGGCTTTCTTGGGTTTTTATCCTGTTAGTTGACCTTGTATGTAATATGTACTTTCATGTACCTACTTCTGCAAATCTTCTAATAAAGTTTTCAATCAATCAATCAAAACCCTCCGGAGCTGTCTATCTCCCCTTCAACATGCCTAGTGCGTTCCACAACGGACCTTGCCCGGCCACGCGCTAAATTATACTGGATTTTCTCCGGTGTCTGGGAGTTCGCAAAGGGAGTGAGCAGCCATATAAGAATAAGACCACCTGATAAGAATAAGACCATTATATTATTACAGTATAAGCAGCACTCGAGTTGAGGGGGGATGGCATCCCCCCAGAAATAAAAACAGTCAACATCGCCCCCCTCTTTCCATACTTTGTCATTTTATCAATGAACGTGGTATTACTGCTATTTCAAGGTGCGAGGGGGCACGCACACATGCAATGACATTTTTACCAAGTTACTGACACTGAAGTCACTGACGCTGAGGGGATGCTAAAATTGTCCTCATATGATCAAATCCACCACCTCCCCTGATTTTCTTTTACAACTTGAGTACTGAGTATAAGCATGTGCCTGGTTAGTTGTCATGATCAAACTTTACAAATGCAACTTAGCGAGAAGCCACCCTTCTCTGCCCTCTCCCGCTTCCAGACGAACGCCTACCCAATATTATAGCACTTGTCTTAATTCAGTCGCTATAATTGAGCCGCTATCACAGGGCGTTAATACAAACCTCATTCACCTGCGTTCATTTTACCTGCGTTGGTATTTATAGAAGGAAGCACGTACGCAACTTTAAACCATCTCAGCCCGTTTTATAAATAATGCTTACGTCCGTTTAGAAAAATGTGCTTACGTGAAAGTCAAAGATGACGTTCAAGTACTTTTTTATAAATGAGGCCCCAGGTCATAGTAACAGGCTTTAGACCAGGTCATAGTAACAGCATAGTAACATAGTCATAGTAACAGCCATAATAGCAACTATGTTGGTAACAAACAATATAATTAATTCCTTGTTCTCTAAGTTTTATATCCCTGTGTACTCACTGTGAACTTTATGATCTGGTTTCCTGGCCTTCATTAAGCCTAAGGAGACAGCTTCACTGTTACATCTTTATTTACAAAGCCATACTGGGAAAACTCTCCTAATTTCAGGATTTTCGCTAGATGCTTGCTCTACCCAGGATTCGCTTGGAACTTTTTAACGCCCTGGGCATGGAATAACCCCCAGAACACACTACAGCTTAATAATCTCGTCTCCCTGGGAGAGTTCAAAGCTCTGATTAAGAATTGTGTGACAGAAGAGTGCAACTGCTACTCCTAAAATGGATTTTATTATATTTATCTGTTATTTATTATGTTTTATTCTCCATTGTACTGGTGTGCTTTCTTGGCCAGGTCTCCCTCGAAAAAGAGATTTTAATCTGGTTAAATAAAAAATAAATAATAATGATATATATATATATTGTATATATAGCCCTTGTACCATGAGGATGTCCTCTTGGTATAACGGTTTCATCTGTGGCCTCCATCAAGATGGTTCCTGGGTTCAAACCCTGCCAGTGACACACACACTAGCTATACCATTTAGAATGCCTGGCCAACACATTGCTTCATCCTATGTGTGATGTCACAGCCAACCACTCGCTTCATCACTAATGACCAGGACCAATCTGAATAGACCGAGGAAGTAAGAGGCCCCAATCAGGACGATGTAGCTCTGTTTTTTTCCTCATTTATTAGCTTATCACCGCAGTTATTTCCCGTCTCATGCGATGGCTCTCCAATTTCCTCTGGCAGAACATTCCACAGAGAATATGGTGCCGTGACACGACAGATGGCTGCGGCACATTTCTGCCTTTTCCTCACTTCTCTTTGATGTCGTCAGACTGAGTTGCCATTTGGGTTAGTGGCAGTTGGCCTCTAGTCAGACTGCGATTGTGCATCAAACACACAGACAGACAGACAGACAGACAGACAGACAGACAGACAGACACACACACACACACCTACGCACAAAACACACTCACACTCAGACACACAGACACACATACACACACACACACACACACACACACACACTCACACTCACACTCACACATTAAGAGAAATGGCTCTGATACCACTAGTGTGGGAAGGGAGGATCTCATTCTGATAGACAAGCCATGTCCCTTAGTGAGTCTGTTGGCTGGTGTTTCAGGAGATGTTTCCATATATATTTTAAGAGGAAGATATTGGGATATTGAATTTTGAGGGCCTCTTTGATGAAAGAGGTCCTCTGTGGCTCAGTTGATAGAGAACGGAGGGTTGGTTTATGATTTTGAATGAATTGTTGTGTTTTGCGGGGGGGGGGGGGGGGGGTTGAGTTATTTTTTCTGAGTTGATAGGGGGCTGATGCCTACCTATGTGTTGTAATGTGTAAATAAGGCCCTGTAAATAATGTAAATGATGAATTTTGTATAATAAAAGCACTTTGGTTGTGGGTTTGATTCCCGCTGGGTACCATATGTACAGAAAAATGTATGTATGTGTAACGGAATAGAAAGTTCAAAGTTCAATTATAGCTAAAATAGAGCTAAACTGCGCCCTCTAGGGGTTTAATGACGTGGTATATCCGGGGTGTATCCGTGACCCGGATGCTGTGTAAATGCAGCTGGACAGTGTAGTTGCACGGGACGTAACGTGATCTCCCTCAGTTCATTCTTAACCACTGATGCGGTAAGGTCATGTTTTCTGCAGGGTCTGAGATCGCATATAATTTAAGAGATTATTAATGTACCTATGTTTTATTTGAATGTTTAATGATCAAGATAGCTGTTTTGAGTTTCCCTGGTTATAGTATCTTAGTTTGGAACATGCCACAAGTTTAGTAATGTGAGTTTTAAGTTGTTAACATTGATGGCGCTAACGTGAATGTTCGTGTAACACCATTTTAGAATGTAGCTCGATGACCCTGCAAGTCCCGTGTCCAGAATTTGATGCACTGTTTTCTACAGGTAATATTATTATTGTTGTGTTATTATATGTCTGTTGTTCTGTTAGTAGACCGTATTGTATGAGGTTGGGTCTTCCACCTCGCTAGTTTGCAACACGCTCGCGGCTTACCTAGCAGTCAGGTTGCAGCCATTGTTGCACGTGGTGCGCATGCGTATTCCAAGTGCGTGGTTTTTCCATGCATTTGGATGTTATGATTTCTTGTTGTTGTTGTTAAATGAATACCACTATATGATCACACAAGTGAAGATTTATGTAGTCTACACATTTTGTATTTTTGTTTTATATTATTGTTATAATTTGTGTAGTGTGAGTGACTACTGACTACTATATGGCGCAAGTTCATTCTTAACCACTGATGCGAATGTAGCTCGATGACCCTGCAAGTCCCGTGTCCAGAATTTGATGCACTGTTTTCTACAGAATAAATGAACGTGAGCCATCCAGCTGAGAGTGATTCATGCAAAGATACACCCCGTCACATATGCACTCACTCACTCACTGCACTGATGAAAATGAAACCAGAAGACCAGATGCGATCTCGCTTGACGGTGAGAAAGTTACATCCGTTCCAAACGGATCGTTAAACGGCAGTAGATTTTAACGGCCTGTTGGCCTCCGTCCCCGTCCCCCCCCCCCCCCTCTGCTTGCTAACGACAGCTTAACACGGTGCGGACAACGGCCTCATCAGCAGCTCTGAACGGACAGCCAATTAACCTTGGGCGCTCCAGATTCGCCTCCGATCGTCGGACAATCGCTCTGCCGCCCGTATATCTGCTCCCACTCCCACCTCTGCTCCATCCATCCTACTGCAGCTGCTAAGATACAAGTCGCTCGATACCGGTGCCTGTAACTCACGGATAGAGGAAGAACGATATAAAGAGGGAACGATAAAACTTCTGCCCCAGACATCTTCAGGGCTTCGCCTAGCCACTAGACTGTGTCTGAGCGGGTCTGGTGTTCAGGGTACCCAGAGAGA